>NW_028152717.1:17500-18945 GCF_951799395.1 Argentina silus | reverse complement strand
GTGTTGGTGCTATAGACAGTTGGCCAGTCAGATGATGTCTGGTCAAGAACCACCATCCAGAACCCACACAGAGACATATGCCCAGGCCCACTCACGCTCTCCAGCCAGACAGATGGCCAGGCAGGACACACACACACGCGGGCGCACACACACACACACGCGGGTGCACATGCACACACACACACAGGCAGGCAAGCAGGCACGCATGCACGCACACACACACTGACAGCTCTTTGCATCATCTAAAATATCATCTCCCAGGAGGCTTTGTGTGTGGATGTTGGCTGTTTCAGAGCAGGAGAGATTGTGGAGATTGAGAGAGAGAGAGAGAGAGAGAGAGAGAGGGATAGGGGGAGAGAGAGGGGGATAGAGCGAGAGAGGAAGAGAGGGAGAGGAGGAGAGGGAGACTGTAATCTGTAATCAATAACCTAGCCTCCAAACCTCAGCAAAACCAACAGAGCAAAACGATAGATCAGGCAGAGAGAGAGAGAGAGGGAAGACAGGCAGAGAGAGGAGTGAGAGGAAGAGGGAGAGAGAGCAGGAAAGAGAGATGGACCTGATTTAAACATCCTCATCTTCATCATCATCATCATCCCTGTCGGCCTCAGCCGCTTCCCTCTTCTTTAGAAAATAGATAATGCTCTTCCACACACACACACACACACACACATGCACACACACACACACACACACGCGCGCACATTTCTCTCTCTCTGTTTCTCTCCCTGTTTCTCTCCCTCTGTTTCTCCCCCTCTGTTTCTCTCTCTCTGTTTCTCTCTCTCTGTTTCTCCCTCTCTGTTTCTCTCTCTCTGTTTCTCTCTCTCTGTTTCTCTCTCTCTGTTTCTCTCCCTCTGTTTCTCCCCCTCTGTTTCTCTCTCTCTGTTTCTCTCCCTCTGTTTCTCCCCCTCTGTTTCTCTCTCTCTGTTTCTCCCTCTCTGTTTCTCTCTCTCTGTTTCTCTCCCTCTGTTTCTCCCCCTCTGTTTCTCTCTCTCTGTTTCTCCCCCTCTGTTTCTCTCTCTCTGTTTCTCCCCCTCTGTTTCTCTCTCTCTGTTTCTCCCCCTCTGTTTCTCCCTCTCTGTTTCTCTCCCTGTTTCTCTCTCTCTGTTTCTCTCTCTCTGTTTCTCCCTCTCTGTTTCTCTCCCTGTTTCTCTCTCTCTGTTTCTCCCCCTCTGTTTCTCCCCCTCTGTTTCTCTCTCTCTGTTTCTCCCTCTCTGTTTCTCTCCCTCTGTTTCTCTCCCTCTGTTTCTCCCCCTCTGTTTCTCCCCCTCTGTTTCTCCCTCTCTGTTTCTCTCTCTCTGTTTCTCTCCTCTGTTTCTCCCCCTCTGTTTCTCTCTCTCTGTTTCTCCCCCTCTGTTTCTCTCTCTCTGTTTCTCCCCCTCTGTTTCTCTCTCTCTGTTTCTCCCCCTCTGTTTCTCCCTCTCTGTTTCTCTCCCTGTTTCTCTCTC
>NW_028152717.1:0-2500 GCF_951799395.1 Argentina silus | reverse complement strand
CCACAGAGCCCCACAGCAGCCCAGGCCTGTCCCACAGAGCCCCACTGAGACCACAGGAGCCCAGGCCTGTCCCACAGAGCCCCACTGAGACCACAGGAGCCCAGGCCTGTCCCACAGAGCCCCACTGAGACCACAGGAACCCAGGCCTGTCCCACAGAGCCCCACAGAGCCCCACAGGAGCCCAGGCCTGTCCCACAGAGCCCCACTGAGAACACAGCAGCCCAGGCCTGTCCCACAGAGCCCCACAGAGCCCCACAGAGACCACAGGAGCCCAAAGAGAGGAAGAGGAAGAGGAAGAGGAAGAGGAAGAGTGAGGGAAGGAGAAACTAGTGATAGAGATCCCTCTCTATCTCATAGGTTCTAAGCTCATGCATCGAAGCTCTCACACACACACACACACACACACACACACACGTCAGATCTCAGATAAGCGCAGGGTGGTTTGAGGTGGTGTTGAGCCCCCAGAGTTTACTGCATTTGTGTGTGTGTGTGTTGTGTGTGTGTGTGTGTGTGTGAGAGAGAGAGGGATAGAAGAGAGAGGGATAGGAGAGAGAGAGAGAGAGAGGGAGAGAGAGAGAGAGAGAGGAAGGGAGGGAATTAGGGAAGGGTAGAAGGCAAGATTCTATATTCATAAATCCTTGAGGGTTATGTACACAAGGCCTCCCTGGTTGCTAATTAGCCACGTCCGGGAGATGCATCCAACAGATGCTCACTGAGCCCTTCCTCTCTCTCCTTCTTCATCCCTCTCTCCTTCTCTCTCTCCTTCTTCATCCCTCTCTCCTTCCTCTCTCTCCTTCTTCATCCCTCTCTCCTTCTTCATCCCTCTCTCCTTCTTCATCCCTCTCTCCTTCTTCATCCTCACTCCTTCCTCTCTCTCCTTCTTCATCCCTCTCTCCTTCTTCATCCTCACTCCTTCCTCTCTCTCCTTCCTCTCTCTCCTTCTTCATCCCTCTCTCCTCCCTCTCTCTCCTTCTCATCCCTCTCTCCTCCTCTCTCTCCTTCTTCATCCTCTCTCCTTCCTCTCTCTCCTTCTTCATCCCTCTCTCCTTCCTCTCTCTCCTTCTTCATCCTCACTCTTCCTCTCTCTCCTTCTTCATCCCTCTCTCCTTCTTCATCCTCTCTCCTTCTTCATCCCTCTCTCCTTCCTCTCTCTCCTTCTTCATCCTCTCTCCTTCTTCATCCCTCTCTCCTTCTTCATCCCTCTCTCCTTCCTCTCTCTCCTTCTTCATCCCTCTCTCCTTCCTCTCTCTCCTTCTTCATCCCTCACTCCTTCCTCTCTCTCCTTCTTCATCCCTCTCTCCTTCCTCTCACTCCTTCTCACTGAGATACAGTTTATTGTGCTGAGTCACAAATTCTCCAAGTACCTTCACGCACACGCACACACGTACACACGCACACACACACAAGGATAGGTAATTTAGATTTAATAAGAGTAGAGTCTCTGGCGTGCACACACAAACACACTCACACAAGCATAAACAAACACACACACACACAAACACACACACACACACACACACACACACACACACACACACAAGGTTAGGTCATTAAGATTTGTGTCTCTCCCTGCTTGTACAGGTCTGTCGTATAAACAGACAGACAGGCAGAGTGACAACAGAATCATCTAATATTGATCCAGTCACAGACAACAGACAACAGACAACACCTCCATCACTCAGCTTACAGCTGCAGTCCCTGTTCATCCTCCTATCCTCAGGCACACACCACACACACACACACACCACACACACACACACACCACACACACACACACCCACACACACACACACACACACGAAATAAACCTCTCTCTCTCTCTCTCTCTCTCTCTCTCTCTCTCTCTCTCTCTCTCTCTCTCTCTCTCTCTCTCTCTCTCTCTCTCTCTCTCTCTCTCTCTCTCTCTCCAAATACGTAGGTCTGTCTAACCAGTTTTAACTGTTCCCTTCATGCATGTAAAACCATTCATCAAAGTCATGTGGTAATTACTAGAATTCCTAGTTTCTATGTTAACACTCACACTGAAACTAGGGACCTCTAAAGCTTCTAACAGATGTCAAGCAGTCCTGTAGGCTCCTGACAGTCCTGTAGGCTCCTGACAGTCCTGTAGGCTCCTGACAGGACAGTGTGGACTAAGCTTTTGCCTGAGAGCACTGAAAGAGAGGGACGTGGCTAAGAGATGCCACAGGCATGTGAAGGGTTAACTTTGATCCGTTTCAGGCGGGAAACGTCAAAGAGCAACAACAATCTGAGGTGAAAGCAGCCGGAGGGGCAGTCCATTACCACAGTATCAACAGGAGTAAACTCTTCAGAGGCCCTCCATCACAAACAGAGAGAACAGAGGCAGCACCTTCCTCCTCTCAAACATACGTACATACGTACATCAACAGGTCAACAATACAATGTAACATAGGAATACAAAAAAGTGACAATAGTAGTAATGCAATAATGTGCAATAATGTCAGGTGTAATAACACGTGGTCAGGTGTAATAACACGTG
>NW_028152718.1:2500-7500 GCF_951799395.1 Argentina silus | reverse complement strand
TCTGTCCAATCAGGATATCCCGTTGGACAGGGAAAACTATGACATCACACAAGTGATCATCATACCAGCGCCGAGGACATCAGATCTGTTCCTAGGTTACCACCCACACACACCCACCCACCCACACACACACACACACACACACACACACACCCAGTGTCCTGTAGGACTAATCACCTGTGTTACCTGTGAAGGAGGAGGTGGTGTCGAAAGGGAAAATAGAATATGATGCATACACAGGAGAGAGAGAGAGAGAGAGAGAGTGTGTGTGTGCGAGTGTGTGTGTGTGTGTGTGTGTGTGTGTGTGTGTGTGTGTGTGTGTGTGTGTAAGAGAGACAGAGAGAGTTACAGCAGGTTTTTCAAAGGTGAACTCTATCTATATCTGCAAGCAGAGCGCAGGGTGGGGTGGGGGGGGGCAGGGGGGGGGGCGAGGAGCAGAGGGGTGGGGGGGTGCAGGGGGGGGCGAAGAGCAGAGGAGTGGGGGGTGCAGGGGGGGGGCGAGGAGCATAGGGGTGGGGGGGGCAGGAGGGGGGGCGAGGAGCAGAGGGGTGGGGGGGTGCAGGGGGAGGGCGAGGAGCAGAGGGGTGGGGGGGGGTGCAGGAGGGGGGGAGGAGCAGAGGGGTGGGGGTGGGGGGGTGCAGGAGGGGGGGAGGAGCAGAGGGGTGGGGGGGGTGCAGGAGGGGGCGAGGAGCAGAGGGGTGGGGGATGGGGGGGGTGCAGGAGGGGGGGAGGAGCAGAGGGGTGGGGGTGGGGGTGGGGGGGGTGCAGGAGGGGGCGAGGAGCAGAGTGGTGGGGGGGGGGGGGGGGGGGCGAGGAGCAAAGGGTAATAAAGCAGGCCAGCCTGACAAGGAAGGTCTGGAGCAGGTGTTAAATCAGGCAGGATGGAGGACAGTCATATGGAGCCTCTGATTTACGGCTCCTTCCAACCCGTGTGTTTTAAACGTGACCTTGCGTATACACTAACCCTGACCTGCTTCTGCACTGAGCCATTTAAATACCCGCTACACACACACACACACACACACACGCACGGAGGCACGCGCACACACACACACACACACACACGCACAGAGGCATGCGCACCCCACACACACACACACACACACACAGAGCAGGGCCTTTAATTCACATGCAACATCATCCAGATCTGCCAGGGCTGCATCTCTTTATGACCAGCATGTCCTTCACCATCACATTACTGCCTGACACAGAGACAATAGAACCACACACACACACACACACACTCACACACTCACACACTCACACACTCACACACACACACACACACACACACACACACTCACACACATACACAGATACAGACACACACTCACACATACATACACACACATACACATACACAGATACAGACACACACACACACACACACACACACACACACTCACACACTCACACATTACACACACATACACAGATACAGACACATACACATACACAGATACACACACACACACACACACACACACATTTTTATTATACAGACCTGTATAATACAGTCAGGGTTTGAAGAGAAAGACTGGGTCATGTTTGGTTGGATTGTTAGATTGTTTAGTTTTATAAACACAAGGGACCCCAACACTCCACCACACCAGACATCACACACACACACACACACCTGTGCGTGCGTGCGTGATGTCTGGTGTGGTGGAGTGTTGGTGTCTGGCCACAGTGCCAGTCAGATAATTAGGTACTGCAGATCAGATCTGATCTCTCTCTCTCTCTGTGTCTCTCTCTCTCTCTGTGTCTCTCTGTGTCTCTGTGTCTCTCTCTCTCTCTCTCTCTCTCTCTCTCTCTCTCTCTCTCTCTCTCTCTCTCTCTCTCTCTCTCTCTCTCTCTCTCTCTCTCTCTCTCTCTCTCTCTCTCTCTCTCTCGTTCCATACGGTTGAAGGTTATTGCTTTCTCTTTACTGACTACAACAGAATATGAACATGTGTCATGAAACATGTATGTCGGCGCGTGTCAGACACAAGGTCCCGTGTCTCACCAGATTACGCAATGTACTAATTATTTACCTCCTAGTTTCCAGCCTGTTCACTCAGTACAGCCGTGTGTACACTTCACACAGCCGGCAAGCACTGCTGGGTATTGAATCACGATGCACAGACTGTGTATTCGACAACCTTCAGCTTCCCCAAGAGATCGCCAAAACACCGCGGTCCAGCGCTCCAACTGCCCTGACACGGACGGCGCGGGGGTCTCCGGGCTCGGCTGCTGCGAAATCCCCGTCTGCTATCGCTACCTAGCGTCTTTCTCGCCAATGTACGCTCCCTAGCGAACAAAAGGCATGAGCTAGGACTTCAGATCACCTCCCAGGTAAGGTTCATGGGTTAGGGTTAGGATCACCTCCCAGGTAAGGTTCATGGGTTAGGGTTAGGATCACCTCCCAGGTAAGGTTCATGGGTTAGGGTTAGGATCACCTCCCAGGTAAGGTTCATGGGTTAGGGTTAGGATCACCTCCCAGGTAAGGTTCATGGGTTAGGGTTAGGATCACCTCCCAGGTAAGGTTCATGGGTTAGGGTTAGGATCACCTCCCAGGTAAGGTTCATGGGTTAGGGTTAGGATCACCTCCCAGGTAAGGTTCATGGGCTTCACAGAAACATGGCTGAGCAACCGTATCCCCGGCAGCATGATGGAGCTAGAGGGACGTGACGTCTTCAGGGCGGAGAGGACGGCAGAGGCCTCAGGTACAACGAGAGGACGGCAGAGGCCTCAGGTACAACGAGAGGACGGCAGAGGCCTCAGGTACAACGAGAGGACGGCAGAGGCCTCAGGGAAACGAGAGGACGGCAGAGGCCTCAGGTACAACGAGAGGACGGCAGAGGCCTCAGGGAAACGAGAGGACGGCAGAGGCCTCAGGGAAACGAGAGGACGGCATTTATGTCAACACAACTTGGTGTACGGTCACTACTGTTACTGAGAGTCACTGCTCTGCCAGCCTGGAGGACCTGATGATCAAGTGTCGGCTGTTTTACCTGCCTAGAGGGTTTACAGCCACTGTTTTACCTGCCTAGAGGGTTTACAGCCACTGTTTTACCTGCCTAGAGGGTTTACAGCCACTGTTTTACCTGCCTAGAGGGTTTACAGCCACTGTTTTACCTGCCTAGAGGGTTTACAGCCACTGTTTTACCTGCCTAGAGGGTTTACAGCCACTGTTGTTACTGCAGCCTATATCCCTCCAGATGCTAATGCTAAGCTAGCAATGTAAGAGCTCCATGCTGCTATTAGCAAACAACAAACTGCACACCTGGATGGAGCCTTTATAGTTGGAGGGGATTCCAACCACTCCAACCTGAGAACTGTACTCCCAAAATTCCACCAACATGTCTCCTTTCCTACTCAAGAGGACAACACTCTAGATCATGTGTATACAAACATTGGCTTACAAAGCCATTCTCCTCCCCCACCTGGGACAGTCTGATCACCTCCCATTATTCCTACTCCCCAAGTACACACCACTCATCAAACGTGTGAAACCAACGGTGAGGACAGCCAGAGTCTGGCCAGAGGGAGAGGACTCTACACTACAGCACCAGTTTCAACACACTGACTGGACTCTACACTACAGCACCAGTTTCAACGCACTGACTGGACTCTACACTACAGCACCAGGTTCAACACACTGACTGGACTCTACACTACAGCACCAGTTTCAACACACTGACTGGACTCTACACTACAGCACCAGTTTCAACACACTGACTGGACTCTACACTACAGCACCAGTTTCAACGCACTGACTGGACTCTACACTACAGCACCAGGTTCAACACACTGACTGGACTCTACACTACAGCACCAGTTTCAACACACTGACTGGACTCTACACTACAGCACCAGGTTCAACACACTGACTGGAGGATATTCACCACTCAGGCCACCCTGGACTCCCACACAGACATTGATTCATATGCTTCTTCCGTTCTGGATTACATCAATACATGTGTCAACAGTGTCACCACCCACAAACAGATAAGAACTTTGCCCGACCAGAAGCCTTGGATGAGCAGTGAGGTCCGCTTACTGCTGAAGGCACGCGACACCGCTTTTAGATCTGGCGATGCAGAGGCCGACAGCTCATCCAGGGCTAACCTGAAGAGGGGCATCAGGAAGACCAAACACACAACCACAAACTGCAGGAACACTTTTAGAACAACTCTGATCCCCATCACATGTGCCAGGGCATCCAGGCCATCACTGACTACAAGCCCAAAAACACAGCCTCCCCAACCAGCACTGCCTCCCTCCCCGACAAGCTCAACCACTTCTACGCTCGTTTCGACCGGGACAACAAGGACCCGGCCATCAAAGCTGAGCCCCCCTCCCAGACGACCAGCCCCTCACACTCTCCACCACTGATGTGTGCTGCGCACTAAGCAAGGTGAATGCAGGCAAGGCTGCTGGCTCCGACGGCATCCCTGGCCGTGTGCTCAGGGCGTGCGCTGGGCAGCTGGCCGAGCTGGCCGAGGTCTCACCTCATACTGTAATACCTCATACTGTAATACCTCATACTGTAATACCACTATACCATACTGTAATACCTCATACTGTAATACCTCATACTGTAATACCACTATACCATACTGTCTACAATATCATGTCTTTTGCTCTATCTGGTTAGATGCCAAACTGCATTTCATTGTCTCAGTACTTGTACTCTGCAATGACAATAAAGTTGAATCTAATCTAATCTAATCTAATCTAATCTAATCTAATATGAAACCATCCTACAGGGTTAAAAGAGGAAAAACATTGAAAGCGCAATTACGTTCTCTTGTGTATGCTCACACACACACACACACACACACACACACACACACACACACACACACACACACACACACAGCTATAACAGGTAACAGGTTTCAGGGGGTTCATAAAGGAAATGTTCCTCTAATGAGGGCAGAGGGACCTGCTTTACTGCTGCTCTGGTAGGCCCTGTGGTGCTGCTGGTGTATTAGGCCCTGTGGTGCTGCTGGTGT
>NW_028152719.1:17500-20000 GCF_951799395.1 Argentina silus | reverse complement strand
TGTCAGAAACAGCCCCTACAATCCTGTCCTAATCAACAGCTCTCTGTCAGAAACAGCCCCTACAATCCTGTCCTAATGGCTTCATTCATATCAACAGCTCTCTGTCAGAAACAGCCCCTACAATCCTGTCCTAATCAACAGCTCTCTGTCAGAAACAGCCCCTACAATCCTGTCCTAATGGCTTCATAGATATCAACAGCTCTCTGTCAGAAACAGCCCCTACAATCCTGTCCTAATCAACAGCTCTCTGTCAGAAACAGCCCCTACAATCCTGTCCTAATGGCTTCATTCATATCAACAGCTCTCTGTCAGAAACAGCCCCTACAATCCTGTCCTAATGGCTTCATTCATATCAACAGCTCTCTGTCAGAAACAGCCCCTACAATCCTGTCCTAATGGCTTCATTCAGATCGTTATCGACCTCTGGCTGCCGGAAACAGGCTTGATGTTAATGGCCCCACCAGACCAGGTCCCAAGTTAATGGCCCCACCAGACCAGGTCCCAAGTTAATGGCCCCACCAGACCAGGTCCCAAGTTAATGGCCCCACCAGACCAGGTCCCAAGTTAATGGCCCCACCAGACCAGGTCCCAAGTTAATGGCCCCACCAGACCAGGTCCCAAGTTAATGGCCCCACCAGACCAGGTCCCAAGTTAATGGCCCCACCAGACCAGGTCCCAAGTTAATGGCCCCACCAGACCAGGTCCCAAGTTAATGGCCCCACCAGACCAGGTCCCAAGTTAATGGCCCCACCAGACCAGGTCCCAAGTTAATGGCCCCACCAGACCAGGTCCCAAGTTAATGGCCCCACCAGACCAGGTCCCAAGTTAATGGCCCCACCAGACCAGGTCCCAAGTTAATGGCCCCACCAGACCAGGTCCCAAGTTAATGGCCCCACCAGACCAGGTCCCAAGTTAATGGCCCCACCAGACCAGGTCCCAAGTTAATGGCCCCACCAGACCACGTCCCAAGTTAATGGCCCCACCAGACCAGGTCCCAAGTTAATGGCCCCACCAGACCAGGTCCCAAGTTAATGGCCCCACCAGACCAGGTCCCAAGTTAATGGCCCCACCAGACCACGTCCCAAGTTAATGGCCCCACCAGACCAGGTCCCAAGTTAATGGCCCCACCAGACCACGTCCCAAGTTAATGGCCCCACCAGACCAGGTCCCAAGTTAATGGCCCCACCAGACCAGGTCCCAAGTTAATGGTCCCACCAGACCAGGTCCCAAGTTAATGGTCATATATGTCATATATAATCAGTCATATATATCAGTCAGTATATTTATATATATATATATTCAGTATTCTGCATATTCTGAACATATTATTTTACTTTATGTACTGTTATTTACTGTTACTACTTTGAGTGCTGCATAGTATATTCATGTTTGCATTTTTACTTATGACGCTGTATTGTTGTTGTTGTTGTTGATTGATGTTGTAGAGCTGCTCTGCTTTAAGCATTTTGTTGCTCTGTACATGAAAATGACAAAGACACTTGATCTTGAACCACCCGCTTTTCAGAGCCTCTTTTCCTTCTTCCATTCATGTCACTGGTTGCTGGGGGAACCCCTGGTTGCATCGCTGATTTGAGGGGGAGAACAGAAACCTTGCTGGCGGGGCGTGTGTACTGTTTAAACGGCTCTAGGCTGTCCAGAAGGGGAGGCTGGTGGAGGTAGAAATCGGAGGACGGGCTCATCGTAATGCATGGAACGGAATGAGGAATGGTGTCAAACACGTATTCCGTTCCATGCATGACAGTGACCCCGTCCTCCGATTTCTACCTCCACCAGCCTCCCCTGAGATAGATACAGCATCATAGCATGTTGACTGCCACTTGGAAGGAATGGTAATGGATAGATGCATGGAATGGAATGAGGAATGGCGACATCAAACACGTATGATTTATCGACACCATTCCTCATTCCGTTCCATGCATTACAATGACCCCGTCCTCCGATTTTCTACCTCCCCCAGCCTCCCCTGGTGTACAGCAGGTCTGTGACCGTGTCTCTAACCCACCTCTACGGCGGCGTTGGTGGCCTGGTGGCCTGTGGCGGCATGGCGTGTGTACTGTTTAAACTGCTGCAGGCTGTCCAGTACGGCCTGTCTGAGCAGCTCTCCTCTGGGGCCGCGGACGCACCCTTCCCCTGGGACAGACCTCAGCTCCTCCACACAGGAACGCAGGCGAGCCAGGTTACCCCTCACCTGCTGGGGGGACGGACGGACGGACAGACAGACAGACAGAGAAAGATAGAGAGAGAGAGAGACAGAGAGAGAGAAAGAGAGAGGGAGACAGACAAAAAGAGAGAAACGGGGGGAGAGAGAGAGAGAGAGATTGTGAATTTCTTCAGTTCATGATGCAACAATCCAGAAAGTCTCATGACTTATGTAAGTATGAACGTATCTGATCTGACACCTTCCCTTTCATCAGTCTAATCATGTCTCTTTTATAAGGGAGGTTTGGCTTTCAATAACCAAAAGCACAGCTGGGCCTCA
>NW_028152719.1:2500-10000 GCF_951799395.1 Argentina silus | reverse complement strand
GTTCCTCCCCTTGGACCTTCTCCTCCAATGGGTTTTGAGAAGGAGGTGGGAGGTGGGGGTGGGGGGGGGGGGGGGTGCAGGGGGGAGATGGGGTGCACGGAATCAAGAAAAGACTTTTGAGATTCGGCCAATGAGATGAAGTTAGACAGTGATGTCATCTAGAGTTATGCCCAAAGCATGTAAGAGTGGCGCTGCGCCACGATGTAAACATTTCAAGGAAAATTAAACTAGGTATTTAGTAATGATAGAGTAACTATATTTGATCGCCAACGACAATCGAAAGTGAAAGTGAAAGTGAATGTCTAATCTCCTTTTAACTCACTCTCTGGATCTGGGTTTGGATGGACATTTTTCTCTCAAAACTTTAACCACTGGCTTTGAAAAGGCCATAGTCTGGTCGCCCCTCTACACACACACACACACACACACACACACACACACACATACACCCACGCATGCACACACACGCATGCACACACACACACACATACCCACGCATGCACATTCACACACACACACACACACACACACACACCCACGTATGCACACACACACACCCACACAAACATGCACGCACACACACACACACACACACACACACACACACACACACACACACACACACACACACACACACACACATAAACACAGAGTTACGTTCAGACGCACAAAGTAATGAGTGTTTACAGCTACCTAATTATGCGTTGCTGTGTGGTTACCTGTAACTCTCTGAGCCTCAGTAATGTGCAAATACAGAAACAAAAGACATGTCACGACGTGGGAGCTCGGCCTATTAGAACGTACATGATACGGCACCAGAGTGATAGGGATTACAACAACAACAACAACAACAACAACAACAACAACAACTATCACAGTTACCCTGTGTCCCAAATCTCCACCCTGTTTTCAGAAAACTTGTGCACTCCCCTCCTTGTACAGTGCCAGTCAAAAGTTTGGACACACCTTCTCATTCAGTGGTTTTTCTTTATTTTATTTTTTTTTTAATTATTTTCTACATTGTAGATTAATACTGAAGACATCAAAACTATGAAGGAACACATATGGAATTATGTAGTAAACAAAAAAGTGTTAAACAAACCAGTTTTATATTTTAGATTCTTCAAAGTAGCCACCTTTTGCTTTGATGACAGCTTTGCACACTCTTGGCAAGTTTGTGTCCAAACTTTTGACTGGTACTGTATGTAAAACCATAGGATGGGTTTAGGAGCCAATCATATTTCTATTAGGATGTTATCAGTCCTACACTTTTAAATCTGTGTAGGGGTAGTTCTCGAGTGCATACTTCGGGGGAAAGGGTGGAGATTTGGGAGGGCAGGGTTAGCAGCGTTTGTAGAGAGCTCCAGAATGTTTGTTAATCCACGTGAGACAGGCTAGATCCTGTGAAATCCCTTTGTTTTGTGGGTTTGTTTGGTCCAAAGTATGATGGGCTTCAGGGGAGTGGAGCATTGTGTCTAAGCCGTGTGAGAAAACCAGAACTGGAATGCTTCGGCGGAAGTGTTGCGCAAGCGAATTTCTGTTTTTTTTGTTGCTTTTTGGCATTTCTGCTTTATTGGGATCGAGACAGTAAAGATTGACAGGAAGGATGGGTGAGAGAGAGGAGGGATGACATGCAAGATGGAACCTTGGGGTTACGTGGTAAGCACGTTAGTGTCCTACGCCACCAAGCACCCCGAATTTCTGTTTTTTAGTTGTTGTTGTTTTTTTCTTCAGTATGGCTTTGTGTTTTTGTTTTGTTTTATACTTCGGGGTCCCATGAAACAAAATGAGACTACACTTCCTGGTTGTGCCCTGTTTTTGAAGGCCTACTTAGTAACCCTTTGAGGAACCCGATGTAAAAGCAATCTCTATCTTTTCTTGAACATTCTAATTGATTCTGATCCATTGAAACACATTACTTGGATAAAGCATTGTTTGTATCTCCAAGAGGAACCAATTCTTTGCAGATGTCTTGTCAAAACATTTGGCACTGGGGCGAAGACAAGATTCCCGTCCAACCCTCCACTCGCTTCCTCTCCAGTTGGGGTTCGGCCTGTTGGCAATCGCTCCATCAGACTCCCTTGGTGGAGATTTACGCAGCTGTGCGGCCTTTTGGGTGATGACATCATCAGGCGGCGCCGTTGAGAGGTCCGAGGTCTGGAGCCGGTCTCTCTGGAGGTCACTGTCTTCTTTTAGATTAGATTAGATTCAACTTTATTGTCATTGTGCAGAGTACAAGTACAGAGACAACGAAATGCGAACCTTGACCTGTGTGTGTGTGTGTGTGTGTGTGTGTGTGTGTGTGTGTGCCTGTGCCTGTGCCTGTGCCTGTGCCTGTGTTCAGATATGATGTATGCATATTTATCTGAGTATGTATGTTTTCTTGAGTGTGTATGTGTGTGTGTGTGTGTGTGTGTGTGTGTGTACGTGTTCTTGTGTGTGTGGGTGTGTGTGTGTGTGTGTGTGTGTATGTGTGTCTCTGTGTCTCTGTGTGTCTCTATGGTCTATGCTGTGGGTGTAATCACATTGTGTCTGTCAGCATGTCAACCTAAAGGCTTTTCTGTAGCCTTTAGTGTTCTTGTGTGTGTGTGTGTGTGTGTGTTTGTGTGTGTGTGTGTGTGTGTGTGTGTGTGTGTGTGTGTGTGTGTGTGTGTGTGTGTGTGTGTCGGTGTGTGTGTGTGTGTGTGTGTGTGTGTGTGTTGTGTGTTGTGTGTGTGTGTGTGTGTTGTGTGTGTGTGTGTGTGTGTGTGTGTGTGTGTGTGTTTGTGTGTGTGTGTGTTGTGTGTGTTTGTGTGTGTGTGTGTGTGTTTGTGTGTGTGTGTGTTGTGTGTGTTGTGAGTGTGTGGGCTGATCTTGGATCAGATGTATGGTACAGCTGAACACCCCTACGCCCATTCATGCCTTCAGGGTCCCATAGGAGGGAGTGTTTTACACTGTATGGATGCTTTGAGTGTTTTACACTGTATGGATGCTTTGTGTGTGTGGTTTTGAAAATCACTGTGTTTGTGTTGAATGTAGAATAGACTGAAGGAGTATATGGAAGATATCCAGCTTTCACTCTGTCCCTCTGTCACACATACAGATATCCAGCATTTAGTCTGTCCCTCTGTCACACATACAGATATCCAGCATTTAGTCTGTCCCTCTGTCACACATACAGATATCCAGCATTTAGTCTGTCCCTCTGTCACACATAGCATCAGACTGGTAGGAGTGAGCAGGAACACTCAACATCGTCAGACAAGGTGCAGACTAACAGCAAATCGATGAATAGTAAAGCCTCTTTGGGTTTTAGAATAGAGCTATATAAGTTTGATGTATTATTATTATTATTATTATTATTATTATTATTATTCATTGGTTTAATAGCTCCATCCCGATAACATTGCAATGTGAAAGGTTTGCACCTCCTACAGTGGTGCTTAGAGAAGCTAGTACTAATACATTAGCATGGTGCTTAGAGAAGCTAGTACTAATACATTAGCATGGTGCTTAGAGAAGCTAGTACTAATACATTAGCATGGTGCTTAGAGAAGCTAGTACTAATACATTAGCATGGGGAACACTTACTCGGTCATTACTCATTAGTAGCATCTAAGAAGTAGCTGATTGGGTCATTTGGGGGGATTATTAGCCATTTATAAGGTCTTTATTCAGTGTTTTCTTTTCCTCATGTTATGATTCACGTCGTGGCTGGCCAGTTACTGTAGGTGTGATTTCAGAAACCCTCCAATCACTGGCTCACATCCAGGGATAGAACCAGCAACCTTGGGGTTTCTGGCTGGCCTCCCTAACCTCAAGGCCAACCTGGCTTCCAATAGCGTTGTTGTGTGGGTGTGTGTGTGTGGGCGTGTGTCTCGAGGGGCTCGGTAGAAAGCAGTAGAAGCTTTTGACAACGCTGGTACAGACCGCCTGTGCAGCAGCCTCCCGAGTCGCTTTGCACACGCATCTTCTTCTTTGCACACGCATCTTCTTCTTTGCACACGCATCTTCCACGTCAAACATGGTTTCTTCACCTCCCTGGCCCCTGCGACACTCTTCTCCTCTCACTCTCCTCCTCTCCTCTCTCCTCCTCCCCTCCTCTCACTCTCCTCCTCTCCTCTCTCCTCCTCTCCTCTCTCTCCTCTCTCTCCTCTCTCTCCTCTCCTCCCTCTCCTCCTCTCCTCCTCTCTCCCCTCTCTCTCCTCTCCTCTCCTCTCTCTCCCCCCTCTCTCCTCTCTCCTCTCTCCTCCTCTCCTCTCTTATCCTCTCCTCTCCTCTCTCTCCTCTCTCCTCTCCTCTCTCCTCCTCCCCTCCTCTCACTCTCCTCCTCTCCTCTCTCCTCCTCTCCTCTCTCTCCTCTCTCTCCTCTCTCTCCCCTCTCTCCTCTCCTCCCTCTCCTCCTCTCCTCCTCTCTCCCCTCTCTCTCCTCTCCTCTCTCCTCCTCTCCTCTCTCTCCCCCCCTCTCTCCTCTCTCCTCTCCTCCTCTCCTCTCTCTCCTCCTCTCCTCCTCTCTTGATAATGTTTGCAGATGTACTATAGCAGCCTGGTGCTTCCGACAGTACGTGACGAAAAACGTCTGAATCAAATAAATGTTTGCATTGAATATCATTTATTCAGGATTTAATTGAATACCCACTCCATCCACTAGGGGCGCCACCCTTGACTCCGCCCATGACTTTCATACCGTGACCATGACATATGAGTATAATATGAATTAGAAGTGGTGTTTAAGGATTGAATGCTACAGTAGTATTCATGGGAGTAAAGAACAAGGTTGTTATTGTTGTTTGTTTGTTTGTGAGAGATGAGAGCTGACTTGTAAACAGAGGGGGACATCTTCCATGTTCCAGGTTCCTATCGTACGTACAACAGGACAGAATGGCCTCATCATCTGGCGGTCATATGATCTGGAACATGTCTGCTGTTGTTATGGATGAATATGATTATGCGGAAAAAAAACTATTTCCCCTCTGTCGATAATCACGTTTTCGAACTAACAAGCTGATTTAACAGACAGACAGTGTGTCTCATGTCGCTGTGTAGAAGCTACAGAATAACCTCACGACCTGGTGATCCATTAGGGCTGTAAACGTAGGCCTATCAGCTCAGCAAATAGGAATTTATGGTTCCTGTCACTCATTATCCCCACCGGGGATAATGAGGTTTCCTAATAAACAAACTTAAACAGATAGGCATCCTCCTGCAGTGCTACCGGGGCTAAACCAAGACCTGATGTGGTGATCAGTTAGAGCAGGAATGTTGTCAGTTGGAAATATAAAAATAAGCAACGTTGTTCCTGTTGCTATATAGTAGCTACAGTTTGGCTGTAATGGGTTATTGAGACTTCCCGAATTGACTGAACCCTGGTTAACATTTGCGCTGTGTTGAAGGTAAACATTGCTCCTGTTCCTATAATAGATAGCAGCTACTGTTTGACCTTATGATGTGGTGATAGTTCAGGGCTGTAAACATCGGCCTATCAGATCAGGACGTTGTGGTCAGGTGATGGTTCAGGGCTGTAAACATCGGCCTATCAGATCAGGACGTTGTGGTCAGGTGATGGTTCAGGGCTGTAAACATCGGCCTATCAGATCAGGATGTTGTGGTCAGGTGATAGTTCAGGGCTATAAACATTGGCCTATCAGATCAGGATGTTGTGGTCAGGTGATAGTTCAGGGCTGTAAACATCGGCCTATCAGATCAGGATGTTGTGGTCAGGTGATAGTTCAGGGCTGTAAACATCGGCCTATCAGATCAGGACGTTGTGGTCAGGTGATGGTTCAGGGCTGTAAACATCGGCCTATCAGATCAGGACGTTGTGGTCAGGTGATGGTTCAGAACTGTAAACATCGGCCTATCAGATCAGGACGTTGTGGTCAGGTGATGGTTCAGGGCTGTAAACATCGGCCTATCAGATCAAGACAGAGTGGCCTTATAGGATGACGGTGAAGGATGTGGTATCTGATGATGGGTCACATGGCCTACAGGACAGTGGGTATTGTTCTCCTCAGACCGCATCTGACCACAGGGAACACAGGGTACGGTACCAGGCCTGGTGTGACACACAGATACACACAAACACACAGGCATGCACACACACACACACACACACACACACACACACACACACACACACACACACACACACACACACGAGCATGTACACACACACACACACACACACACACACACACACACACACACACACACTGGTGTGGGGTGATCGCAGGAGCAGTACAATACAGTACACTTACAGGACAGCAACTGTACGCTACAGGGTGGGTGGGCGTCAATTCCTGGAAAACTGAAATCAGGAAATGAATTGAAGTGCTACCAATAATTCATATAACATATAGAATATACGGTACATGGCACTTTTCCCAAAAAAATCTATTGAATTTCAATCCATCGCTTGAATGGAAATGGTCATGACCCCTACAGCTCTGGTACCATTCAATGTGTGTTCATGTGTTCATTCTCCCTCAGGAGTGATGTGAGTTACAGCAGAGCAGCTGTACAGTGCAGGGTTGGGCTCAGATCCCATCTCAACTCCATCACATTATTATAGATCCCATCTCAACTCCATCACATTATTATAAAACCCATCTCAACTCCATCACATTATTATAAAACCCATCTCAACTCCATCACATTATTATAAAACCCATCTCAACTCCATCACATTATTATAGATCCCATCTCAACTCCATCACATTATTATAGATCCCATCTCAACTCCATCACATTATTATAGATCCCATCTCAACTCCATCACATTATTATAAAGTGCATTGAAATTCTATCCATGAACTGGATAAGAGAAGATAGAAGGCACTTTTCAATTGACTTGTTGAAATGAATACCGATTCATCTCCTGACTTGTTGAAATGAATACCGATTCATCTCCTGACTTGTTGAAATGAATACCGATTCATCTCCTGACTTGTTGAAATGAATACCGATTCATCTCCTGACTTGAGCAGGAATTGACCCCAGTAACCTGGTACTCATGGATCATGTGACTGTGTTTTCAATTGAAAAGGCACAAAGAGTTTAGCGTGTCCACAGTGCTGGTGTGTGTGTGTGTGTGTGTGTGTGTGTGTGAGTGCAGAACAGGGGGGGTGGTGTGACATCCTGCTGACATCCTGTTGGTGTGTGTGTGTGTGTGTGTGTGTGTGTGTGTGTGTGTGTGTGTGTGTGTGTCTACTGACACCAGATCATGGCCGCGACATCACCGCCTAGTATCTCGCTGTCAGCTGGGTCACTTCCTCAGGGTCATATGATAATGATCATGCTAGTGAAACGTGTGTGTGTGTGTGTGTGTGTGTGTGTGTGTGTGTGTATGCGTGTGTGTGTGTGTGTGTGGGTGTGTGTGTGTGTGTGTGTGTGTGTGTGTGTGTGTGTGTGTGTGTGTGTGTGTGTGTGTATGCGTGTGTGTGTGTGTGTGTGTGTGTGTGTGTGTGTGTGTGTGTGTGTGTGTGTGTGTGTGTGCTCGTTAACATATTCATGAGGTGCCTG
>NW_028152720.1:0-2500 GCF_951799395.1 Argentina silus | reverse complement strand
GTGACCGAGCCCCTGCAGCTAATGATGTCTCCACGGTGATGATGATGATGTCAGAGGTGATGATGATGTCATAGGTGACCTTGGCCAGTCATGTACATGGTACATGGCCTCATGGTGGATCTACAGCAGATTTCTGTGTGTGTGTGTGTGTGTGTGTGTGTGTGTGCGCACGTGGTTGTGAGGGTGAGTGTTATGTTTGGGATTCCCTGGCTTGAGTGTAAACACACACTCAGCCAGTACTCCTGGGTGTGTGTGTGTGTGTGTGTGTGTGTGTGTGTGTGTGTGTGTGTGTGTGTGTGTGTGTGTGTGTGTGTGTGTGTGTGTCTCAGCCGCAGGCTCCATCTCTCAGTTATAGCTGGAGCCACTTCAACAAGCAGGAGACTGTCTCTGAACCAGCAGGACGCCTAAACAACACACACACACACACACACACACACACACACACACACACACACACACACACACACACACACACACACACACACACACACACAGTGTGGTGTCAGTTTAGCTCTGTAACATTTCGGCTGACACCATAATTTATAGTTAATATAAAAACCTGCCTGTGTAAGTGCAATGTTTTGTCTTGGTGATGTACTGTGTGTGTGTGTGTGTGTGTGTGTGTGTGTGTGTGTTGATGATGTACTGTGTGTGTGTGTGTGTGTGTGTGTGTGTGTGTGTGTGTGTGTGTGTGTGTACGTGTGTGTGTGTGTGTGTGTGTGTGTGTTGATGATGTACTGTGTGTGTGTGTGTGTGTGTGTGTGTGTGTGTGTGTGTGTGTGTGTGTGTGTGTGTGTGTGTGGGGTCCCTCCCTCCCTCCTCCTGGTGCAGGTGGTGTCTGCAGCGTGTTCAGGGATTACTTCTTCACCATGGAGAGGTACAGTATTACAGATACAGTGTTACAGATACAGTATTACAGATACAGTATTACAGATACAGTGTTACAGATACAGTATTACAGATACAGTATTACAGGTACAGTATTACAGATACAGTATTACAGATACAGTATTACAGGTACAATATTACAGATAAAGTATTACAGATACAGTATTACAGGTACAGTATTACAGGTACAGTATTACAGGAACAGCATTACAGATACAGTATTACAAGTACAATATTACAGATACAGTATTACAGATACAGTATTACAGGTACAGTATTACAGGAACAGCATTACAGATATGACACATTGTTATGCATCACCTGGGAACTGGAATCCCCAATACCATTCTGTGTGTGTGTGAGAGAGAGACAGACAGTCTGTCTGTCTGACTGTCTGTCTGTCTGCCTGTCTGTCTGTCTGTCTGTCTGTCTGTCTCCCTCTCTCTCTCTCTCTCTCTCTCTCTCTCTCTTCACTCCATCTCTCTGCAGCTATTAAGACCCTGTCATTCATCCTTCATAGGAGAGGAGAGGAGGAGGGGGGGGGGGGGAGGGGAGAGGAGAGGAGGAGGGGGGAGGGGAGAGGAGAGGAGAGGAGAGGAGAGGAGAGGAGAGGAGGATGATCTTGTTACACAGCAATATGCCATTTGACAAAAAGTTTTTCATCTTACAAAATGTTCAGATCCGGTGCAATCTGGACCAAACCGGGCCGCTTCAGAACACGGTGATCCATCAAGCAGAAAAGGTGCCGACCCCAAATAAAATAATAGAAAAAAAAAGAAAAGATGATCACAAAGAGATAAAAGTCTAGCAGAGTTTGGAGAGACAAAACAATGTCCAAATCTCATAGGATCCCATGTCCCACCACAACTCAGGCTTCTGTTTTGGGCCCAAGCCTGCAGAACACTAATTGAATCCCATCACTAACACCTGAGAGCATCTTCAGTCCCTCTTCTCCGCCGTGATGCATGTATCCCTCTCTTTAGACAGACACTCCAAAACAAACAACATCATTATTTCGTAACGTATTGGAACAAACGTTTTCCCATTCCGCAGTGGAGCAGTAGAACATTCTAGAACTAAGGATGGAACATTCTCCTCCTCCCTGGCACAGCTCTGTAATAAGAGCCCTGACCAGCCTATGCTTTATACAAACACTAACCAGCGGGGAGGAGGAGCAGGAGGAGGAGGAGGGAGGAGGAGGGGGCAGGGAGGAGGAGGAGGAGGAGGAGGGGGAGGAGGGAGGAGGAGGGGGAAGAGGAGGGAGGAGGAGGGGGGAGGGAGGAGGGAGGAGGAGGAGGAGGAGGAGGAGGGAGGAGGAGGAGCAGGGGGAGGAGGGAGGAGGAGGGGGAGGAGGGAGGAGGAGGGAGGAGGAGGAGGGGAATGAAAGGAATGGGATAGTAGGAAAAACATAAAGCAGAGAGAAGTCAGGGAAGAACAGAGAAGATAGAGACCAGAGAGAGAGAGAGAGATGAAGAGAGAGAGAGAGACAGGGGGAATAAACACAGAGAGAGGAGTAAAGTGTGAGGAAGGTTTGGTGCCAGAGGTTGTCAGGAGGAGATGCTGTTTACAGCACAGCGTGTTCCTTCCTGTAGGGACCTGATCTTTATCAAAC
>NW_028152721.1:20000-30061 GCF_951799395.1 Argentina silus | reverse complement strand
AATAATACACATAATAATAATACACATAATAATAATAATACACATAATAATAATACACATAATAATAATTCAAAGCTTACACCCCCCCCCCCCCCCAAAGCTTATCTACCCCCCCCCCCCCAAAGCTTACACCCCCCCCCCCCCCCCCCCCCAAAGCTTACACCCCCCCCCCCCCAAAGCTTATCTACCCCCCCCCCCCCCCCCCGCAAAAAAAAAAAAGTGTGTTGGTCATTTTCAAGCACCGTCATAAAGACTCTTAACCCACGTTTACAGTTCCTGCCTTTAATAGTGGGGTAATTCCCAGTAACTCCCAGTAATTCCCACAGTCCTAATAACCAGCAGGTGTTGCCCCTCCCTATAGACTGACTGAGGGAGAAGGAGCTGCTGGTGGACCAGGGGAGGCTGGTGGAGGTAGAAATCGGAGGACGGGCTGGTTGTAATGAGTGGGTTGGACCCATCACCTGGCTGCTTTAATCAACACCTTCGACAGCAGGCGACAGCCCTCCCCAGCCCTCCCCAGCGTCCCCCTGTGCTGTGTGAATAAAGTTGTGTTAATTAGAGGCGTTTGCCAAACCAGGATGTTGTTGTCGCTTTCTGTGGTTGTCTGTCAGGTTTGGAGGGCGGAGACCTGGCTACCATGGTTACGGCAGTATGACATCAGGTTCTTGACTGATATTTATTTAATGAAGTAAATGACTTTACTTTCACCATTTGGTGAGGATGGGGGGGGGGGCTCACTGTTTACTGACAGAAGTGAGGGGTGGTGTTGGGGGGCTTCAAGGACCATTTGGTCCTTGAAGACCTACAGGCAACTGTGTGTGTGTGTGTGTGTCTGTGTGTGTGGTGTCTGTGTGTGTGTGGTGTCTTTGTGTGTGTGTGTGTGTGTGTGTGTGTCATTTGGTCTCTATTCTGCCACCATGGGGAAAAATGACAGCAAACAGGCTGCTCTTGTAGAAAGGTCAAACTCCTCCAAACACACATGCTCTCATGCGCACACACACACACACACTCACATGCTCAAATGCACATGTGCACACGCATGCACACAGACACACAAACAAACTCCCACACACACATTCCCAAACATTCCCCTCCCACACACATACCGCACACACGCACGCACACATGCACGCACACACACACACGGACATCTCTCTGTGACACACCCTCACACAGCTGACAATGTAATGCTATACTACCAGAGCCAAGGTGGCCTTGCAACTGTGGTGTGTGTGTGTGTGTCTGTGTGTGTCTGTGTGTGTGTGTGTGAGATGGAGGACAGTCCACAGCAGGGGATCATACTGGGTAGCAAAACGAGAGCCTTGACACCCAGGAGCTCAATAAAACATTCACACGCTACCAAACATTCACACGCTATCACCCCTCCCTCACCCCTCTGCCCCCCCTCTCCCTCACCCCTCTGCCCCCCCCCCTCACCCCTCTCACCCCTGCCTCACCCCTCTGCCCCCCCCTCCCTCGCCCCCCCCCCCCCCCCCCCCGCCTCACCCCTCCCTCACCCCTCTGCCCACCCCCCCGCCCCTCTCCCCCCTGCCCCCCCCCCCACCCCACCCCCACCATGTGCTAAGGAAAACAACCAGGGTTTAACATGGAGGTCACTTCTCTTACACCCCTACAGGACCTACCACAGCCCTCTCTCCACCAGGGGAGGCTGCTGGAGGTAGAAATCGGAGGACGGGCTCCTTGTCATGCATGGAACGGAACGAGGAACGGTATCAGACACGCGTTGATGGCTTAAACTGGACTCTCACTTTTTTATTGATTTAAATAAATGACTGTTTTTGGACACAAATCATTGCAGAACATCATCGGTACGCACATGGGTATGTTTTGCAGCTTGGGAAGTTGACATAATCGCTGGACTGGGACTTTAAACTAGAGGATGAACTAGAGGATGAACAGAAAAAACGACCGCAACTGTTGTCAACTGTAGTTTAGTCTGACACTGTGCCGTTCGGCCATTTTGTTTGGGTTCCCGACCCCGCCAGCTTCTGACTCAGGGCTCCAGCCGTGGTTTTGCCCCTCCTTAATTTTATGCTAATCACATTAGCGAAACCTTGACCTAATTATCCCTATATGCTAATGCTAATGTGGGCGAGGCACCACCAGGCAGATAGAGGATAGAGGCGCCATTGTGCCCCTCAGGGGAATCACACAGTGACTCACTAACACATTTACAACACAGAATTAATGAGCACCTTGCTGTACACAAAATGGATGCAATGGATTCTATTGAAGGCAACACTTAGCACGTTCGCTAATGACAGCGGACAGCCAGGCTGTGGCCCTCCGGAGAGGCTCCCTTTGTGGTGTCCTCGTCCCCCCGGCCTGAAACAGCCGGATCTCGGAGTGGGAAGAGGAAGTGACGTACCTGTTGGGGTCCTGGAGCTTCCTGTCGAAGGAGGTGGAGCGTGAAATGGCCCCCCCCTGGGCGTAGAACAGCTGTGGGCCCTGACCCCCGGGGCCGGGGACGGGGCCTGGGCTGGGGGCCTGGGTGGGGGAGGCCCGGGACTGGGGGGGGGCCCCTGGGGAGGTAGACACACGGTGCCAGCCAGCAGCAGTGGTGGAGGTGGGGGTGGTGGTGGAGGTCATCCTGAAGGGGGGGGCTCCCCCCCCGGCCTCGCCCTCCAGCTTGTACTCCACCAGAGGGACCCGGTACAGCTCAGAGCAGCTCCTGGGAGGGGGAGGAGGGGGGGTAGAGGGGGGGGGCACATTGGTGAATATAATACAATACACTGACATGTGCTCAATGTATCACAGTGGCATTAGGTCGAAAATAAATAAAAGTTGAGAATTGGTCAGTCGCAAACAATGTCTTAGCTGAATATCCCTCTGTCTTTGCAGAGGCATTTTTAGGGTTGATGGCATCTGTGAGGTTGATGTGAGCGGATCCTAATATGCAGCTATTAAACTATCAAGTCCTTACCAGGGCTCTGAAGGGAGGTTTGGCAGATGACACAGATTTTTAAGTGTCTGGCACTTTGAGGTGATTCTCACTGTCAGTCTGAGTTCCTTCTGGGTTTTTCACTTCCTGCCACTGAACATGTCAGACGTTTTTTTTACTCTCTCTCCCTCCCCCTCTCTCCCCCTCTCTCTCCTGTTCTACCTGTTCACGCCTGGTTTAGCACCTGAATACATTAACCCAGTTGTTCTTGGAAGAGGCTAAAAGAGACTAAATGTAGTCCCTGACCAGCTTCATCACTGTGACTGCTACTCTACTGCTGTTCAAAGCACGTCCGAGTGTCTGAGACCAGGCAGCCATTTAACTCCCACCCTGCAAATCCACTTAGTTTGTCAGCTAATATGTTTGTCAGCCAGAATGAATCAACCATCAACCTAGCAGTGAACCAGCCAGGCAGCCAGCCAGCCATTCAGTCAACCAGCCAGCCAACCAGTCAGTCAGCCAACAAGCCAGTGAGCCAGCCAGCCAGTGAGCCAGCCAGCCAGCAGGAGGACGTTGGATGTGTACCCTGACGTGTTTGTTTGGGAGCAGCGTTGGCTGCCAGCCAGAGGCCGGGCTGCAGCCATAACATGGATTAACGTAATGAGTGTGTCAGGTCATACAGGAGCTATGGAGCTAATGAGCTCTGAGCTAGCTGGGAGATGCAGTCCTAACTCCCAGCCCGGTCCCAGACACAGTCCCAGCCCAGTCCCAGCCCCCAGCCCAGTCCCAGCCCCCAGCCCAGTCCCCAGCCCAGTCCCAGACACAGTCCCAGCCCCCAGCCTCAGCCAAAGCTCCTGCTCCTGGAATGAGGAATTTGATACCATTCCTCATTCCGTCCCATGCATCTCAATGAGCCCGTCCTCCGATTTCTACCTCCAGCAGCCTCCCCTGATGCTGCTCTAAGCTTGGGAAGCCAACAGAAGAGCATCAGAGCACTGCTGTTGGGCAGAACCAGGCCTGAAGCAGAACCAGAACCAGGCCTGAAGCAGAACCAGGTCTGTATTTGACCTACAAATCTCCATATCCAATTCCCCTACTGCCAATTCACATACTGAAACTTTTTAAGGTTATTTTTTGGAGTGGGGCAGTCCAGCTCTCGTATTTTTCAGTTCTTACGAGACAGAGACAGTAGAGAAAGATAGGGAAGTAAGGAGGAGCAGGGAATGTCAGCAGGGCCAGGGCTGTGTAGACCACTGGGCCGCCCCAGGACACCTGAACCTGCCTTCTAAACGTTGAAGTGATATTCAGTCCACCGCGGCCGGCGCCTGCGTCAGGAGACCAACCACCACAGTTAATCACCAGCAGGCAGACGGACGCAGAGTGACTCAGCTGTCTGGATCTGCTCTGCCTGGCATCTGTTCACCTTGTCTGGTTCCATCAGGGGAGGCTGGTGGAGGCTGAAATCGAAGGACGGGCTCATTGTAAAGGAACGGAATTAACACAACGTGTTTGTCCTCCGATTTCTGCCTCCGCCAGCCTCCCCTGCTGTGGATGTATGAAGGTCTAACGTTGTGTTTGACACCGTTCCTCATTCCGGCCCACGCATTACAATGAGCCCGTCCTCCGATTTCTACCTCCACCAGCCTCCCCCTGGTAGGAATACTTAATAATAATAATAATAATAGCAGACCAAAGCCGTGCCTGTATGAGAAGAACAGTATGATAATATCATATCAGATTATAGTAAGAGGATTAGGCAGGGTCTGGGTCAGGGGGAGACCCCGGCTGACTGGTACACAGCTCCCTGCTGAGCCTGCCTGTGTGGATGTGATTGTCACTGTCTGCCCCCCCACACACACCCACACTTGTACCCACACCAGTCCCCCCCCCCCCCCCCCCCCCCTCTGCTGGGCATGCCGGGGGGATGTGATTGTGTCACACACACACCCTCCATCCCCTGCTGTGACGATCTCTCCTCTGACTTCCCTGACTGATCTGATCTGATTTGGGAAGAGGCCTCTGTCTTGTGTTAAAGGCCAGGAAGTCAAACCAAGGCAGATTGATACCCAAACTAGATTAAAAACAAAAGGAATTAAATAAAAGGAAACGTTTTTCCCCCATATTCCAAAGGCTTCCAAATGATTTCAGGATTGTGGCTTTAACCAAAGGTGGCCACATTGGTAACCTTGGTAACCCCCCCCTGTACTATGACCATTTTCATAACCGTGGCGTTGTGGCAACCAAGGCGATGTGACGACCATGGTAACCGTGGCGCTGTGGCGACCACGGTAACCGCGGCGTTGTGCGGTAACCGCGGCGACCACCCACCTCCGGGGCGTCCCGTCGTCGTAGGGCTGGACGATGAGCACGCTGACCACCGGCGAGGTCCGCAGCAGGTCGATCATCTGTTCGTGGGACAGCGTCGCCACGGCGACCCGGCAGATCTCCATCAGGCGGCTGCCCGGGCGGAGCCCCGCCTGCCAGGCGAAGCCGAACGGCTCCACGTCCGCCACCACGCCCTCGAAGTTGACGTGGAAACCCAGCTGACCCAGACCGTTCCTACGCAGGGTCATCTCCACCGTCTCACACCCACGACTCACCAGCTGGAGGGGAGGAGGGAGGGGGAGAGGGGGAGAGAGAGAGAGGAGATAAAGATGACAGTTGTTATAACAGAGGACGACATAGTTGTTATAACAGGCTCATCTCCACAGTCTAACATCCCCACATCACCATGTTTGTTTTAGGGAGAGAGAGAGAAACAGTGGGAGCCATTTTGTATTTCACTAAGTGTCCAGTAACTGACCCTCTACCTCCCCCAGCCTCCCCTGCTCTCCAGTATCAGACCCTCTACCTCCCCCAGCCTCCCCTGCTCTCCAGTATCAGACCCTCTACCTCCCCCAGCCTCCCCCAGCCTCCCCTGCTCTCCAGTATCAGACCCTCTACCTCCCCCAGCCTCCCCTGCTCTCCAGTATCAGACCCTCTACCTCCCCCAGCCTCCACTGCTCTCCAGTATCAGACCCTCTACCTCCCCCAGCCTCCCCCAGCCTCCCCTGCTCTCCAGTATCAGACCCTCTACCTCCCCCAGCCTCCCTCAGCCTCCCCTGCTCTCCAGTATCAGACCCTCTACCTCCCCCAGCCTCCCTCAGCCTCCCCTGCTCTCCAGTATCAGACCCTCTACCTCCCCCAGCCTCCCTCAGCCTCCCCTGCTCTCCAGTATCAGACCCTCTACCTCCCCCAGCCTCCCCTGCTCTCCAGTATCAGACCCTCTACCTCCCCCAGCCTCCCTCAGCCTCCCCTGCTCTCCAGTATCAGACCCTCTACCTCCCCCAGCCTCCCTCAGCCTCCCCTGCTCTCCAGTATCAGACCCTCTACCTCCCCCAGCCTCCCTCAGCCTCCCCTGCTCTCCAGTATCAGACCCTCTACCGGGGCTCGGGTCCTACAGCCTTCAGAACTGCTGGCCCAGCCAACCTTTACCCAGCTTCCCCTCTGCCACGGCCCCCGCCCCCCGCCCCCCGTCCCCCCGGCCCCCCACCTAAGTCCTGCTTATCCTCACAAACATAGAACCTTAACAAGCCTCCAGCTGCTCAGGTCATTATCCCTCTCTGTTTTAGCACTTTCTAAAGACCACAACACACACACACACACACACACACAACACACACACAACACACACAACACACACAACACACACGTCAAATCCTGTACAGGTTCATGTGGGAAACATAACAAGCAGACCAGGGAGGCGCCAGGGGAGACTAGTGGAGGTAGAAATCGGAGGACGGGCTCGATGTAATGGATGGAATGGTATTAAACAAATATATGATACCATTCCTCATTCCGTTCCATGCATTACAGCTTGTTACCATTCCAGATGCTGTTCCATGCATTACAATGAGCCCGGCCTCCCATTTCTACCTCCACCAGCCTCCACATGTCCATTTAAATTTGTCCAGTAAATCCGGTTATAGGATTTGATTAAATGTCGACCTCTGAACCAGAGTCTGCAGTGGAGCAGGCCAACAACAGAGAGAGAGGGGGGGAGAGAGAGAGAGAGGGGGGGGGGGAGAGAGAGAGAGAGAGAGACAGAGAGAAGGATAAACTGGCACAAATAATCCAGCAGCCAATCACATTAGGTTACAAAATCTGCTGAGATTATGCACACCCTTGGCTAATCCCGTAACCCAGAGCGACCAGAGCTGCCTGGAGACTGGGGGGCATCTGTTCAACAATCACCAGCCTCCTGTCAGCACCAGCTGTTCCAGATGGGGGCCACTCCATTCCATAACATTCTATTCCATTCCATTCCATTCCATTCCATTCCATTCCATTCTATTCTATTCTATTCTATTCTATTCTATTCTATTCTATTCCATTCCATTCCATTCCATTCTATTCCATTCTATTCCATTCCATTCTATTCTATTCCATTCCATTCTATTCCATTCCATTCTATTCCCAGCCCTTCAGACCTTCAGCCCTTCAGAGGCAGGCTGGTTTGGGAGCAGAGAGGAGACACACAGGGGCTCTCTTCAATCAGCAACAATCACTTCAGGAACACACAGACAGACAGACAGGCAGACAGGCAGACAGACAGACAGACAACACATTGTGTTTCCAGGGTGGTGTGGGGGCGTCTGATAAGACATCTGCTCCCCAGCTGACTGGTTGGCTGTGTGGTGGGGCGGCCCCCTCCTCCCTGCTCCAGGGTGACTCACTGACTAGCTTGTTGTGTGATCAGACCTCCCCCCTCCTCCTCCTCTCCTCCCATCTCTCCCTCCCATCCCTCCCTCCCTCCAGGCTGCCTAGCCTACAGTACAGTACAGTGTTGTGTGAGTGTGTGAGTGTGAGTGTGTTGCCTGGGCCTGCTGCCCAGATCTGCTGTGCAGTCATCTGTGCTTCTGTTTCCTGACAGTAAACTTGTTAACGTAACCAGATTAGCCATGATTCATTTAGCGTCTGAGAGAGAGGGCCGGGGGCGGGGCCGGGGGCGGGGGCGGGGCCTTTGGGACCCTGGAGGGTTCGCGCGCAACGTGAGCTACCTGAGATGACCCCTGATCTCGGTTGACCCCTGGTCCCATGGCGATGGCGGGACAGTGACACCAGACACTAGAGGTGGTCAGGTGCTTCTGGAGGAGCAGGACTCGCCTGTGTGAATTGTGTCCTTTTAAAATCTCAATGTCAATAATTGTGATGTTTTTGTATTTAGTATTATTTGGGCACCCTTGAAAAAAATAGACCTTGTTCTCAACAGGAATCCCCTGAATAAATAAAGGATGAATCCTAAAAAATAAAACAATTGTCCAAACATGTTGAGCTGGGAGCTCATTGATGTGTCCTGTGTGGTTCAGTTGGAATGCTAAGGTTGTATGTTCGGTTCCTGGTGGGACCATATAAGATACACACTCCCTGTACTTTGTACACAAGAGTTTGCTAAATGCTAAATGGCACAGATACACACACCCTGGATTCCTCTGACCTCCAGCCTCTGACCTCCAGCCTCTGACCTCTCACCTCCAGCCTCTGACCTCCAGCCTCTGACCTCTCACCTCCAGCCTCTGACCTCTCACCTCCAGCCTCTGCATGATCTCCCTGGCGTCGTCCCAGGACCCCTCCTGGACGGAGAACACCACGCAGTCGCCGCGCTCGAAGAACAGCCGCACGCTCCCCGCCGCCGCGCTCCAGCCAATCACGTCGCGGCAGTAGCAGTTGAACACCACCTCCTTGGACGCCTCCTCGATCAGGACCACAAACTCATTGGACACGCCCAGCAGGCACCCCACGTCCGCCGACCGGCCGAAGTCCCTGGCGACCACGGCCCACGTGACGGCGCCGGAGCTCTGCAGGTGGGCGTTCCGGCGGGGGCGGGACTTCTCCTTCTTCTTGGCGCCCAGCGTGATGAAGCTGAACTTGGCGGAGGAGGCGGAGTCTACGGGCGTGGCGCTCACAAAGTTCTGGGCCAGGTCGCGGAGGTACTCGTGGCGCGTCCGCATCGCCATGGCGCGGAACTTGTCCGACTTGTGCGCGGCGTTCTCGCCGTTGATCATCTTGGCCAGCAGGAAGTCCCGGAACACGGCGGCGTGGGGGAACAGCACCCCCTGGGGGACAGGAGGGCCGAAGGACGGGACATCTTTGGACCGGGTCACCGCCACGCTGGAGGGGGGGGGGTTAAAAAAATAAAACACACTAAAATTAAAACATCCCTTTAAGCACTGTAGCATTTCACATCTTAATCCATCACATCAAAAACTTTTCTTTATTCTTTTTTTTATTTTTTATAATAATTGATTGCAATTTCTTTTGCTTGTGTATTATTCTCTGTCTGTCTCCTTCCTTCCTTCCTTTCCGCCCTCTCCCTCCCTCCCTCCCACCCCTGTCCTCCCCCTCCCTCCCTCCCTCCCTTCCCTCCTCCCCTCCCTCCGTCCGTCCGTCCGTCCGTCCGTCCGTCCCTCTCCCTCCCTCCCTCCCTCCAGCCCACCTGTAGCAGGTGTTGTCTGTCCCGGGGTTGTGGACCTTGACGATGATGAAGACGTGTTGGAAGTGGGATCGGATGTTCTTGGGCGTGAAGGGCAGCGCTCCGGGCTCCTGGAAGATCACCGTGACGATGTCATTCCCAATGTGCCTCTTCCTCAGCAGCTGGACGACGGAGAGAAGAGATGGAGAGAAGAAGAGAAGAAGAGAGGAGAGAAGAGAGGAAGAGAAGAGAGGAAGAGAAGAGAGGAAGAGAAGAGAGAAGGAGAGAAGAGAAGAGAGAAGGAGAGAAGAGAAGAGAGGAAGAGAAGAGAGGAAGAGAAGAGAGGAAGAGAAGAGAAGGAGAGAAGAGAAGAGAGGAAGAGAAGAGAGAAGGAGAGAAGAGAAGAGAGGAAGAGAAGAGAGGAAGAGAAGAGAGGAAGAGAAGAGAGGAAGAGAAGAGAAGAGAGGAAGAGAAGAGAGGAAGAGAAGAGAGGAAGAGAAGAGAAGGAGAGAAGAGAAGAGAGGAAGAGAAGAGAGGAAGAGAAGAGATGGAGAGAAGAGAGGGAGAGACAGAGATGGAGAGAAGAGAGGAAGAGAAGAGAGGGAGAGACAGAGATGGAGAGAAGAGAGGAAGAGAGGAAGAGAAGAGAAGGAGAGAAGAGAGGAAGAGAAGAGAGGGAGAGAAGAAAAGAGATGGAGAGAAGAGAGG
>NW_028152721.1:2500-12500 GCF_951799395.1 Argentina silus | reverse complement strand
ACACACACACACATACCTTCATGCCACACACGCAGGGACCTTCATGCCATATACGCAGGCGCGCGCACACACACACACACACACACACACAGTGTGCAGTCTCTTGTTTCCCACCTTTGTTGTAGAAGTATTTCTGGTAGTAGTAGGCCCCCTGGTCCACGTGCTCCATGGTGTAACGTTTAATCATGTCCCTGGGGAAACCCTGGCTCTCCCTGGGAACCTCCAGGACCGACACCCCCGCGTTGGAGCAGTGAGTGCTGAGGGACGCCTCCCCAGAGTACCCCTCCCCTCCGGACCCGTAGGGAGCGCTGTGGCCGCGGGTCAAAGCCAGCCTGCGGTCGCCCTCCCCTCCCGTCTCATTGCGGAAGTAGGGGCAGCTGAGGACCAGCGTGTTGCTCTTTCCATCGCCCTCGTCGGCCTCCGTGCTGACCTTTAACCCCAGGTCCTCACAGCTGCCCCCCGGAGACTCACACACCGGTGACATCATAGGGAGGGCGCTGTTCTCGGGGCCTGGCCCCGCCCCCGGGCACTGGGAGGCGGCCGACGCCCCCGTGGTGGTGTTCTTGCGGCGGCCCAGGTCGGCACGGTTACCGACGGCCTCGCTGATGTTGAAGAGCACGCTCTGCACGTCGTGGTGGGCGAAGCACTTCTGGAAGCTGGTTGGCCGGCCGTACCTGCCCCCGCCCCCGTCCTCCGGCTCCAGACACTCCCCCTCGCTCTTCATGCTCCGCAGCCGGCGGAAGATGGACGACTCCGCCTTCTCTGACGACCTCATCCGCTGGATGAAGGAGCGCTCGCGCTCACGGCTGTGAAAGAGGGTGGAGTCAGTCAGTCAGTCAGTCAATCAGTCAACCAGTCAGTCAGTCAACCAGTCAGTCAACCAGTCAGTCAACCAGTCTGATTTGTAATAAACAATAAAACAACATATGTAAACATTCTAGAGATAAACATGAATAGTAGATGTATCTATCTGGAGCAGTAGGAGGGGGCACGGTGCCCTGAGCAGGCGTACCTGTAGAACATGGCGGGGTCCGCATAGTCGTAGTTGGAGATGCAGACGATGTCGCCGCGGGCGATCTGGGCGGCGGTCTGCAGGCTGGGCGAGAGGGAGGAACCTAACCGCAGCAGCTCCGGGAAGCTCTGCGGGGGCGGGGCGCTGGGCGGGTGGTGGGCGGGGCCCGCCGGGAGGGGGTCCGCCCCCCCGGCGTGGCGGTGGTGGTAACCCCTCAGGGTCGCCACGTATCCGTGGCCGCTGGCCGGCGCCGTGGACGCCGAGGACAGCCCCTGGCGGTCCAGGGAGGAGGTGGAGCCGTACTCCCGGCGTAGCGTGGCGCCTGTGTTGGGATTGATGCTGGTCGGGTCCATGTCCTCGGCGCCGATGTCGCTGATGGTGACCTCGCTGTTGCTGCGTTTGACCCGGGCGAAACTGCCACCGCCACGCATGGGGGAGTGGCTTAGGAGGTCGCAGAGGGGGTACTTGGTCTGCGGGAGCTCCGCCCCCTCCAGCAGCTCCTGGCTCTTCCTCAGCAGGGCCTCGGTGGTCTGGGGGGGCGGGGCCAGGCTGTCGTACCTGGACAAGGAAGTGGAGAGAAAAAAATGTTTTATTATACCAAAGAAAACTGTCCCATCACAGGTTTAAGACATGACACATCCCAGAATGGGGGGATGTAGTTGAAGAAAGAGAGGGAGAGAGAGAGCGAGGGAGACACAGAGAGGTAAACAGAGAGAGAGAGAGAAAGAGAGAGGGAGAGAGAGAGAGACAGATAGAAACAGTTGCACTTGCTGAAGCAAGCCCACCACATAACCCAAGGCCACTCCTGTCGCTACAAGTCGCTACACAGCTGTGAGAGTTCCTACCTTGGCGGGGGGCACGATGCTGACACACATCCCGCCGTAGGGGGGGGGCACTCCACCGCCAGGCTGTCGTACCTGGGGGGGGGGCGGCCCTCCCAGCCCTCCTTCCTCTGCGGCCAATCAGAAACCCGGGCTCGGACGCCCATCTTGGGCATTGCGTGGCTGCCCTGCCCCTGCAGGTTGGGGTTGGGAGGCCCCATACTCCCCTTCAGCGCGTGGAGCTTCCTGTCGAACGGGTTGTTGCTGTCTGTCTGCATCCAGTAGCCAGGGCCCTGGGGTTTTCCTGCCGGGCCAGAGAGACGCGCGACTTCCTCTTTAGTCAGGCTAGGCGAGGTCATATCCTGTACAGCAGGCTCCACCCACTTCGGGATCTCATGATCGGGCAAGGACGGCAGCCATTGGTCTGTTTTGAGTTTTGATTCCTGCTTTGTGAACGGTTGTCAGGGTAACAGGCCCATGTCAAGGTAGTGACATCACCGGGACGAGGACAGGCAGACAGGTGAGCTGGTTGCTATGAGACAGCAGCAGACAGACAGGCAGGTAGCAGCAGACAGGCAGGTAGCAGCAGACAAACAGGTAGGTGACCAGGTGATGTCCTCTCCTCGTCCGAACCCCAGCGAAGCCACACAGGAAGTCCTCTGAGGAGGAGGTCCTGAGAGAAAAACAAGAGGAAACATCACTTCATCTGATCTCAATAATCATCACATCAACATAAACCTCTGGTTCATCCAGGAGGGTGTAGGACACAGAGATGGACACAGAAATGAACACAGAGATGGACACAGAGATGGACACAGAGATGGTGTAGAACACCTTCTCCTTCCAACAGTACACACTTCAGATCAGCAGAGAAGAGACCTGTTCTCTGACACATCAGACAGATCAGTTTAAAAGACTTTTCCAGTTCCACAGTGCATTTGCATCTGTTCAGAGTTCATTCCGTATTCCACAGCTGGTGCTCCAGAAACCTGCCTTGAAGAGTGACAGTGGGATCGAGCTACAGAACCAGAGTGATAGAATGATTCCATTTGATGTTCTAGAATACATCTTAAACTGCACAGACTCAGAGACAACATGTCATCTATGGAAAACTAGTGGGTTGTTTCTTGATAGAGCCCAGCCCAGCCCAGCCCAGCCCGGCCCGGCCCAGCCCAGCCCGGCCAAGCCCAGCCCAGCCCAGCCCGAGGGCCCAGCCCAGCCCAGCCCAGCCCGAGGGCCCAGCCCAGCCCAGCCCGAGGGCCCAGCCCAGCCCAGCCCAGCCTGAGGGCCAAGCCCAGCCCAGCCCAGCCCGGCCAAGCCCAGCCCAGCCTGAGGGCCCAGCCCAGCCCAGCCCAGCCTGAGGGCCCAGCCCAGCCCAGCCCAGCCCAGCCCAGCCCAGCCCAGCCTGAGGGCCAAGCCCAGCCCAGCCCAGCCCAGCCTGAGGGCCCAGCCCAGCCCAGCCCAGCCTGAGGGCCCAGCCCAGCCCAGACCAGCCTGAGGGCCCAGCCCAGCCCAGCCTGAGGGCCCAGCCTGAGGGCCCAGCCCAGCCCAGCCTGAGGGCCCAGCCTGAGGGCCCAGCCCAGCCCAGCCTGAGGGCCCAGCCTGAGGGCCCAGCCCAGCCCAGCCTGAGGGCCCAGCCCAGCCTGAGGGCCCAGCCCAGCCCAGCCTGAGGGCCCAGCCCAGCCTGAGGGCCCAGCCCAGCCCAGCCCAGCCCAGCCTGAGGGCCAAGCACAGCCCAGCCCAGCCTGAGGGCCCAGCCCAGCCCAGCCTGAGGGGCCTGGGGTGGAGTGATTAAGAACCATCTCCCTGTCTGTGTTCATGGAGGCTGACACAGAGGAACAAATGACAGACATTCACTGAGGTCTTTTGCTGGTCAAATCAAGTCGGCACGTGATGCGCAGGCGAAGTCTACAGTCGCTACCACACACACACACACACACACAGGCGCGCGCACACACACACATTTAAAAAAAAACACCTCAGAATGTAATCATCACCCAACAGATGGAGTTAGGGTTAGGGTTATGGAATAGGGAGGGAATGATAGCCACACCTTTAATATCCCTTCATCCCATTGGATCATTGTTTTAATATCTATTCATCTCATTGGACCGTTGTTTTAATATCTATTCATCTCATTGGACCCCTGTTTTCACATAATCCTTTGGTATCAAAGAGCGGTTTTAAAACAGGAGGGTGTATTTTAAAATCATGTTACAACATACCTTCTATCCAAATATAGACTATTCTAATATACAGACCTCCGATATTTCTACCTCCACCAGCCTCCCTGGTATCACATCTCCACATTACCTGGGCCTCAGACAGAGAACACACTGAGACCTCGCTAACAACACCCCCCCCCCACGACCAGACGGAACACCTCTCAGCCAACCGGATCAGTGGGATTCAGGTGTCATTCATGGTGGATCCAGAGTGGTCCAGACCTCTGAGGAGATGCATCATTACCCATTCATAACATCTCTGAGGTGTAAAAACCCCATTTACCATCCCTATCTCCCGCCGTGTGTGTGTGTGTGTGTGTGTGTGTGTGGTGGACAGACGGGGCAAAACAACGCTAAGCGCACCAACCGTTCCCTCATGTTTTATTAACCAGACACTAATGAAAATGGAAAGAGGAGGGATGGAGGGATCTGAGAGAGAGGGAGGGGGGGAGAGAGAGTGAGAGAGAGATGGAGAGATGAAAGGAGGGAGAGAGAGAGAGGGAGACAGAGAGAGACAGAGAGGGAGACACAGAGAGAGACAGAGAGGGAGACAGAGAGAGAGACAGAGCGAGAGGGAGGGAGAGAGAGAGAGAGAGAGAGAGAGAGGGAGGGAGGGAGAGATAGTTATTCTCTTGATGTGGGGGTGTTTGAAAGCCATCAGATCATGGGAGTGTGAGATGAGAAACACTTCATGGTGTTTTGAGTCTGCTTGTCATGAACGCTCTGAGGATACAGCTCTGCCTCCCAGGCCTGTGTGTGTGTGTGTGTGCGTATCTGCGTGTGTGTCTGTCTGTGTGTCTGAGGGTGTGTGTGTGATCAGATTACATCCTGAAGTCAGGATTATGTTGAAATTACATTTCTCCACCAGTTTCCATGTTGAATGTGTTTAGTCTCACAGGCTAACGCAGGCTAACACGGGCTAACGCTGGCTAACACGGGCTAACGCAGGCTAACGCAGCAACGTAACTCCTCTTCAGTTAGCATTAGCATTGTTAGCTCACCTACATGTCTACATACAAGTTCAGTGCTACTTTCAATGTGAATTTACCACTGACACACACACACACACACACACACACACACACACACACACACACACACACAGCGTTCTGAGGATGTGTGTCTGTGTAGTGTCTCTCTGATGAGGCCTGACCTGTTGGCTGGGAGGGTGTTGCTTCTTCATTAAAACATTGTTTTGAGAACCTGCACTTTGTAATCCCTGCTGGACTCCAATCTACACACACACACAACCTCTCCCTAAAGCACATAATCCAAAACAGTACCCCCCCCCCCCCACGACACACACACACACACACACACTTCTCCATGGCCGTGTAAACACAGACCAGCGTGCCAGTTTCAAGATGAACTCTGCCCCATCCCAGATCAGGCTCAAACCACAACTGTTTCCGCTGGTCGAGACTACATTTCAGAACGACTATTTCTATAACTATTATTTCCATAACTACATTTCTAAAACAACTATTTCTATCAATAATATTTCCATAACTACTATTTCTATAAGTAGTATTTCTAGGACTACATTTCTAGGATTATATTTAGAACTACATTTGTAGGACTATATTTAGAACTACATTTAGAACTATATTTAGAACTACATTTGTAGAACAACATTTTTAGAACTACATTTTGAACTACCACATGCAGTACAACCACATTCCTCCAGACCTTCAAAATCAATGAAGATTGAGGACAGAGGGAGGGAGGGAGGGAGTGAGGGTAGGGGGGTGGGCTTGGAGCCAAGCACAGGGGGCACCAATCCCCCCCCACACACACACACCTCAGCCTGATACAACACCCTACATGGGTAGGAGGTAGGAGGCCTGTCTGCCCTCAACACTGGCACTCCAGTAAGACCGAGCTAAGCCAGGGCCAGACAGGTCCTCTCTCTCTCTCTCCCTCCCTCCCTCCCAGACCCAGCCCTCTCCTCTAGCCCTGTAAGCCAGAGGGAATTCTCTCTCCCCCTCCCTTCCTCCCTCTCTAGCCCTCCCTCCCTCCCTCCCTGTAAACTCTTCTCTGCCAGAGGGACTTCTCTCTCTTGGATTTATTCCAACAAAGGCATGCAGAATCAGCTCACATACACATTCCTGACCACTGTGTACATTCTCTACCGAGCAAGCACTCCATCTGTCTCTCTCTCTCTCTCTCCCCCTCTCTCTCTCTCTCTCCCCCTCTCTCTCTCCCTCCCCCTCCCTCTCAGTATACATTTGATAGTGATTCCGGAGCTGAGCCAAATCAGTGAATGTTTAAGTAAAGCTGACTGCTCCCTGATGTAGTCCAGGAGGAGACGGGGGTAGGGATGTGTGTGTGTGTGTGTGTGTGTGTGTGGCTATCATGGAGGGAGGGCTGGTGGTAGGGATAGAGGGCCAAATGAAGGTATGGAGAGAGAGAGAGAGAGAGAGAGAGAGAGCGAGAGAGAGCGAGAGAGAGAGACAGAGAGAGAGAGAGAGAGAGAGAGAGAGAGGGAAAGGCCATAAATAAACAAAGGGCAGGAAATGCAGAGCGTGGTGTGTGTGTGTGTGGGGGGGGGGGTTAGTGCCTCTGGACTTTAACACGTGTTGTTGTTGTTGTTGCTCCTTCCTGTACAGGTCTTTCTGTTTACCAAATAAACAAGCCAGCCCCAGGAGGACCCCGCTACCAGCCCCAGGAGGACCCCGCTACCAGCCCCAGGAGGACCCCGCTACCAGCCCCAGGAGGACCCCGCTACCCCGCTACCAGCCCCAGGAGGACCCCGCTACCCCGCTACCAGCCCCAGGAGGACCCCGCTACCTGAACATGGACGCCTCTAAAACTAGTTGTCTTGCCTTAACGTTGCCATACTAACTTCTCTCTCACATGCACTTTAGTACAATGATGGTGTTACTATTTCCTGTATAGGCAACAAGCCAAAGAGTATACACTTTCTGTAGTCGGAGGGCCCAGAGCAAATACTGTTCAGTCTAATGTGCTAGCTATGTGGTAAAATGACTGGCTGGCTATGTGGTCAAATGACTGGCTATGTGGCTAGCTGTATGCCTATATGACTAGCTAAGTGACTATATAGCTAACTATCTGCTTGTGTCAGCGGGCCTCTGTAGCCTTGGCAACCACACGTAACGATGCCTGCTGCCAATAATGCCCTGAGCGAGGGAGGTCGGCTGTGATTCGCTGACTGGCCCAGTTAACTTGGATTTCTCACGCACACACACACACACACACACGCACACACACAGTTGAGTCGTATCAGCTGTTCAAATAAATCTGGGCCAGGACGCCACAAGAAACCCATCTCACCCGGGGACAAACCCGCCAACACACACACACACACACACACACACACACACACACACACACACACACACACACACACACACACACACACACACACACACACACACACACACACACACACACACACACACACACACACACACACACAAGATAAGAGGGTGTGTTTACTGTAGATAAAGCAGAGACACTTTTAACTGCTGCATTTAGAACTATGAGGCACTGTTGAATCCACACACACACACACACACACACCCTAAACACACACACCCTAAACACACACACAGGCACATATAGACTCTCTCTCTCTCTCTCTCTCTCTGAACCCCTCCTCTGCTATAAGATTGTGTGTGTTTTTCAGGGGTCTCTCTGTCTGACACTTGATTCACCCCCCATCTGGACCCCTCCTGCTGGGGAACTACAACTCCCACGCACCCCTACCCTCAGCAGGAAACCTCAAATTCTGGAGCAATTACGTGTGTATGGGGCCCACCCTGCCCCAACTAGACTCTTTAAAGGGTAATACCTACCATATGCCACACACTCACACAGACTCACACAGTCAATGCCAGACTGAAAACAGCAGCAGGATGGAAGAGACACACACTGGACTCTACTGGGTCAGAGGGACGAGAGAGACACACTCAGGGGTCTCTCAGGACCAGGTCTGGAGAGAGACACACTCAGGGGTCTCTCAGGACCAGGTCTGGAGAGAGACACACTCAGGGGTCTCTCAGGACCAGGTCTCTGGAGAGAGACACACTCAGGGGTCTCTCAGGACCAGGTCTCTGGAGAGAGACACACTCAGGGGTCTCTCAGGACCAGGTCTGGAGAGAGACACACTCAGGGGTCTCTCAGGACCAGGTCTCTGGAGAGAGACGTCTGTGAGGATGAGGATGGCTGACATGTTAACCAGGTGTTGTTAAGTGAGGACAGGTGCTGCTGATAACACTGTTTATCCTGAGTGGTGATTAAGACTGGGTACACACACACACACACAGGAAGGAGGAGAGTGGGAGGCCTCTCTGTATACTAAACACTGCTGCTGCCACACAAATATGAACTTTACTGATGTGTACACACACACACACACACACACACACACGCACGCACACACGCACACACACACACACACACACGCACACACAGGGAAGCTCGTTCCACCAACAGGGCACCAGGACAGTGAAAACCTGTGACCGAGTAGCGCGGCTGCTGCATCCACGTAGAGGCGGCGGTGCCAGGCGGGCAGCCGAGGTGGAAGAGCGGAGTGATCGGGCCGGGGGGGTTTGGGGGCTGACCATTGCTTGCAAGTACGGAGGGGCTGTTCCCTTTGCCGCCCGGTAGGCGAGCACCAGGGTCTTGAACCTGATGCGAGCTGCTATCAGGAGCCAGTGAAAGGTGCGAAGGAGGGGGGTGACATGGGAGAACTTGGGGAGATTGAACACCAGGTGGCAGCGTTCTGGATGAGCTGCAGAGGCCTGATGGCGGAGGCGGGGAGACCGGCCAAGAGTGCGTTGCAGTAGTCAAGGTGAAAGATCACAAGTGTCTGGATCAAGAGTTATGCTGCTTCTCTGGTGAGGAATGGACGTATCCTTCTGATGTTGTAGAGGAAGAATCTACAGGAGCGTGCTGTCGCTGTGATGTTCGCCACACAGGATAAGTGGTTGTCAAGGATCAGCCCAAGGTTCTTGGTTGTACAGGAGGAGGTCACAGTAGAGTTCTCTACTGTGATGGAGAAGTCTTGGAGAGGGCAGGCTTCCCCTCGGAGGAAGAGCAGCTCAGTCTTGTTAAGGTTGAGCTTGAGGTGGTGGGCTGACATCCAAGTGGAAATGTCTGTAAGACACAGAGACATGTTGCCACCTGTGAGTCAGAAGGGGGGAAAGAGAGAAAGAGTTGAGTGTCATCTGCGTAGCTGTGGAAGGAGAAACCATGTGAGGAAATTACCGAGCCAAGAGATTTGGTATAGAGGGAGAACAGTAAGGGTCCTAGGACAGAGCCCTGGGGGACACCAGTGGTGAGGGGTCACCTGGTAAGAGCGATCGGCCAGGTAGGATGCAAACCAGGAGCGTGCTGTGTCGAATGCTGCAGCAGAGGATACCGTGTGGGTAGAGACTTACTGGGAGGGGAAGGATTTGAGGGGAAGGGAGAAGGATACAAAATGATGATCAGAACACACACACACACGGTTGGGGATGACACATATAGGCACACACACCCTGGCACATATAGGCGTGCACACACACACACACACACATACACACACCTCAGGACAAATGCTTGGGAGAGGTGGTAACGATTGGCTGAGTACAGGTGTGTCTCTGTGACCTGACAACATGACTGAAGATGCACGCACACACGCACACACGCACGCACACACACACACAGAGAGAGAGAGAGAGAGAGTGAATAAGCGAGAGAAAGAGTGTGTGTGAGAGTGTGTGGGTGTGTGTGTGTGTGTGTGTCTGTGTGAGAGAGACAGGCTGTTCCTCTTCACTGTCCAGCCTCTAACTGCGGGAGCCACAGAGAGAGAGAGAGAGAGAGAGAGAGAGAAAGAGAGAGAAGCTATTTGAGGCTGCTATGGCTACTGGTTTGAATGAAATGAAATGAGGAAATGAGAAGGAATCATCACTCAAGCAGAGGGAGAGAGAGAGAGG
>NW_028152722.1:0-2500 GCF_951799395.1 Argentina silus | reverse complement strand
CTGAACATGAATACAGTCACAGTTAGATCTGCAGTAGAAGGTTTCAAAGAAAGAAAATGTGTTGTCATAACGTAGAGGGCAACACTGTCAATGACACCGAGCGGCGTCGACTCCCGTGGTCGCCTGAACGTTTTCTACATTCTGCTGTACTTAGATTTTCGAAATTGGAATAAATGGAATTGCGTGAACACCTGTTGGTCTGTGTCATGGATATGCCTGCTCTGTGAACCCTGTTGGTCATGGATATGCCTGCTCTGTGAACCCTGTTGGTCATGGATATGCCTGCTCTGTGAACCCTGTTGGTCTGTCATGGATAGGCCTGCTCTGTGAGCCCTCAATCAAAAGCTCAGGAAAAATAAAGCAGGTCATTGTGAGGTCATTTGTTTACAGTTTGGTGCATCGTCACTAAGCTTCAGAGCCCTAACCCCAAATGGGTTTGACCGCAGTTTGGTCTGTCAATGTTATATTCAACGTGTAGCTCATTAACATACAGAATGTGGTATTCTAGTGATTCTGAAGTCCTGACTAGAACACAACCAGTGTGTTTGCACAGGTGTGCTGATCCGATTCAACGATTACACTGTGACACTAAAGTCAACCAATGGATGTCTCAGGACCTCACTCTCACTCGGCCCGGGACTTCTAGTTTAACAAGAGGATAGAGAGAGAGGAAGAGACAAGGAGAGAGAGAGAGAGAGAAATGAGGAGTAGTGAGGGAGAGAACCAGGGGAGCTCCAGTGTGTGTCGGTGCCCCAGGGTAACAGACACAGACCTTATGGGAGACTGTCAGCCCAGATTTGGCTTGGCCAGGCTGGCACTGCCCTCCACAATTAGCCTAGCCGCTAATCTAATGAGGCCTGCTAATGGAAAATAAGGACTGAGGGGCTCACGCTCCCACACACACAGACAGTCTGACAATACTCCCTCACACGCACACGCACACACACAGACACACACACACAGAGACACACACAGACACACACACACACACAGACAGTCTAACAATACTCCCTCACACACACACACACACGCACACACAGACACACACACACACATTCACTCGCCATCTAACGGGTTAGTTACCACTAAGCTGTCTGCTGAGATGCAGAACTCAACCTAAATGAAGATGAACGTCCATCCATGCTGTGGTAATAATGTAATAATAACCACGCTGTGGTAATAATGTCATAATAATGTAATAATGTGTGTGTGTGTGTGTGTGTGTCTTTGTGTGTGTGTGTCTTTGTGTGTGTGTGTCTCTGTGTGTGTGTGTGTGTGTGTGTGTGTGTGTGTGAGTATATGACCCAATTGGTGACCGTTGTAAAGGTTGATGGGAGTTCTGTCAGAACAGGCTGAGCTTATGCATTTATAATGAGCTCTTTACCCAATGTACGAACCCAACTACCCCCAACACACACACACACACAAAGACACACACACAAACACAAACACACACAGAACACAAACACACACAAACACAAACACACACACACAGAGAACAAAAATACACACAAACACTACACACACAAACACACACACATACACAAACACACACCCATACCCACAAGCTCAGTTCTAAAGACAACAAATGCAACACTAGTTTAGTAACATAAACATATGTCCCTCTAAAACAACAGCGATCCATTTAAGCCCTGAGCTTTACAGAACAAAGCTCTACTGAATTCCTTTTCATTTGTTAATGCTGCGCAAATGTGCTAAATGATGTCAACGATGATGTCACTGTCCTGGCGCCCCGCTGGTGGAATGAGCTTCCCACTGCTGTCAGGACTGCAGAGTCACTACCTATCTTCTGCCGTAGATTGACCCGTCTCTTCATGGTACATCTTAACTGTCCCTCCTAAAGACCTTTTCATCTCCGCTACTCCCATGTGCAAGTTTCTCTCCTGTTAATAAATTAAAATAAAGAAAAAATAAAGAAAAAAATCTTCCTTCCTCTAGCATTGTGACTACCAATAGCCCCTGGTCCTAGCATAAATTACTTTATCTTATGATGACTGATGGATAGATGATTCACTTACTTAGACACATGTATTTGTTGTAAGTCGCTTTGGATAAAGGCGTCTGCTAAATGCCATAAATGTAAATGTAAATGCAAATGCACCAACCAGCCAGCAAACAAGCAAGCAAAGAGAAAACTCAGACAGGGAAGAGAGCCCAGAGGTGGGTGAGTCTGAAAGGTCAGTTCAGCCTTCTCCAGATCTCTGCTGATCTGAGCCAGTCTGCTAACCCTGGAAGGATGAACCAGTGCTGAAAATTGGAATATTTCCACCAGCACTCTGCCCTCCAAAGTGAACAGTCAGTCCTGCTCAACCCAGGGAGAACAGACAGTACTGCTCAACCCAGGGAGAACTGTAGGTACTGCTTAACCCAGGGAGAACTGTAGGTACTGCTCAACCCAGAGAACTGTAGGTACTGCTCAACCCAGAGAGAACTGTAGGTACTGCTCAACCCAGAGAGAATTGTAGGTACTTCTCAACCC
>NW_028152723.1:0-1000 GCF_951799395.1 Argentina silus | reverse complement strand
TCCCCCACTTTCCCTCCCATCCACCTCCCTCCCTCCCTCCCTCCCTCCCTCCCACCCACCTCCCTCCCTCTCTCTCCCCCCACCTCCCTCCCTCCCTCTCTCCCCCATCTCCCTCCCTCCCCCCTCTCCCCCCCACCTCCCTACCTCCCTCCCTCTTTCTCTCCCCCCCACCTACCTCTCTCCCTCTTTCTCTCCCCCCCACCTCCCTCCCTCCCTCCCCCCCACCTCCCTCCCTCCCTCTCTCCCCACTGTACTTTATTGCCATTCTCAGCACTTATCCTCCTGCAGTTAGAGGGCAGGGTAACAGCTCAGTGGTTAGAGGGGTGGAGACACCACAACTACTGCCTAGCCAGTGTGTGTGTGTGTGTGTGTGTGTGTGTGTGTGTGTGTGTGTGTGTGTGTTTAACTGTGTCCAACTAGTTGGTGTGTGCCCACTGTGAACTCCAGTCACACCCAAACACTTTACTAGGCAGTGAATATACATTACGTGGAGACTAGGGGCACACACACACACACACACACACACACACACACACACACACATACACACACACACACACACACACACACACACGACACACACACACGACACACACACAGTGTCCACAAGACTGGCTGAGGTTTTTCTGGGTTCCTGCCTCGCCTCCTGATCATTATGCACACACACGCATCAGCAGCGGTCGCACACACACACACACACACACACACACACACACACACACACACACACACACACACACACATCGATGAAAGGACAAATCTGAAGGCTTCAGTCTGAGTTTGTCTCGGCACACACCATGTCTGTGTGTGTGTGTGTGTGTGTGTGTGTGTGTGTGTGTGTGTGTGTGTGTGTGGTGTGTGTGTGCGTGTGTGTGTGTGTGTGTACACTCCCTTGTGTGTGTCTCTCTCTCGTGTGTATGCGTGTGTGCATGTGTGTGCATGCGTTTGAGTGTGTCTGTCAATGTGTGTGTGTGTGTGTGTGTGTGTGTGTGTGTGGGTG